>NW_027455440.1:245000-265000 GCF_040206685.1 Ascaphus truei
CCTAAGCGTTTTTCGAAGCTACTTTTTCGCTAACTTCTTATAGGAAGGTTTAGGAGCTCTGAAAATGAACGTGCGCGTCTTTCACTCTTCCCGAGGTACTTAGAAGAATTTTGTGATATTTTTTATTAAAATGGTGTATAAGGGTATATATATAAATATATTTTATGCACTGTATATGAGCTGGCGATTTCTAAGTCTGTGGTTCCGAGAGGGGGTAACCAGGCTCACTAATAAAGGTCAAGCCACTTGCCTGCCAGAATGCCCTGCTTCAGCACAGACCAGAAAGGCATTGTGATAAGCGTATCCCCGGTATAGTCAGGGGTTAATGGGAGTCGTCCCCGTCCCCCCAGTATACGGCCAGAACCATGGACCCGGTACTTGTGGTTCGGACTGTCTCCAACCAGCCATAATGTTGTGAGAGTGAAATTATGTCTAAGTCCAGCTTTGGTACATTAGAAGCAACTCTGAAACTTAACCTAAGCGTTTTTCGAAGCTACTTTTTAGCTAACTTCTTATAGGAAGGTCTAGGAGCTCTGAAAATGAACGTGCGCGTCTTTCACTCTTCCCGAGAGACTTAGAAGAATTTTGTGATATTTTTTATTAAAATGGTGTATAAGGGTATATATATAAATATATTTTATGCACTGTATATGAGCTGGCGATTTCTAAGTCTGTGGTTCCGAGAGGGGGTAACCAGGCTCACTAATAAAGGTCAAGCCACTTGGCTGCCAGAATGCCCTGCTTCAGCACAGACCAGAAAGGCATTGTGATAAGCGTATCCCCGGTATAGTCAGGGGTTAATGGGAGTCGTCCCCGTCCCCCCAGTATACGGCCAGAACCATGGACCCGGTACTTGTGGTTCGGACTGTCTCCAACCAGCCATAATGTTGTGAGAGTGACATTATTTCTAAGTCCAGCTTTGGTACATTAGAAGCAACTCTGAAACTTAACCTAAGCGTTTTTCGAAGCTACTTTTTGGCTAACTTCTTATAGGAAGGTCTAGGAGCTCTGAAAATGAACGTGCGCGTCTTTCACTCTTCCCGAGGGACTTAGAAGAATTTTGTGATATTTTTTTATTAAAATGTTGTATAAGGGTATATATATAAATATATTTTATGCACTGTATATGAGCTGGCGATTTCTAAGTCTGTGGTTCCGAGAGGGGGTAACCAGGCTCACTAATAAAGGTCAAGCCATTTGGCTGCCAGAATGCCCTGCTTCAGCACAGACCAGAAAGGCATTGTGATAAGCGTATCCCCGGTATAGTCAGGGGTTAATGGGAGTCGTCCCCGTCCCCCCAGTATACGGCCAGAACCATGGACCCGGTACTTGTGGTTCGGACTGTCTCCAACCAGCCATAATGTTGTGACAGTGAAATTATGTCTAAGTCCAGCTTTGGTACATTAGAAGCAACTCTGAAACTTAACCTAAGCGTTTTTCGAAGCTACTTTTTAGCTAACTTCTTATAGGAAGGTCTAGGAGCTCTGAAAATGAACGTACGCGTCTTTCTCTCTTCCCGAGGGACTTAGAAGAATTTTGTGATATTTTTTATTAAAATGGTGTATAAGGGTATATATATAAATATATTTTATGCACTGTATATGAGCTGGCGATTTCTAAGTCTGTGGTTCCGAGAGGGGGTAACCAGGCTCACTAATAAAGGTCAAGCCACTTGCCTGCCAGAATGCCCTGCTTCAGCACAGACCAGAAAGGCATTGTGATAAGCGTATCCCCGGTATAGTCAGGGGTTAATGGGAATCGTCCCCGTCCCCCCAGTATACGGCCAGAACCATGGACCCGGTACTTGTGGTTCGGACTGTCTCCAACCAGCCATAATGTTGTGAGAGTGAAATTATGTCTAAGTCCAGCTTTGGTACATTAGAAGCAACTCTGAAACTTAACCTAAGCGTTTTTCGAAGCTACTTTTTAGCTAACTTCTTATAGGAAGGTCTAGGAGCTCTGAAAATGAACGTGCGCGTCTTTCACTCTTCCCGAGAGACTTAGAAGAATTTTGTGATATTTTTTATTAAAATGGTGTATAAGGGTATATATATAAATATATTTTATGCACTGTATATGAGCTGGCGATTTCTAAGTCTGTGGTTCCGAGAGGGGGTAACCAGGCTCACTAATAAAGGTCAAGCCACTTGGCTGCCAGAATGCCCTGCTTCAGCACAGACCAGAAAGGCATTGTGATAAGCGTATCCCCGGTATAGTCAGGGGTTAATGGGAGTCGTCCCCGTCCCCCCAGTATACGGCCAGAACCATGGACCCGGTACTTGTGGTTCGGACTGTCTCCAACCAGCCATAATGTTGTGAGAGTGACATTATTTCTAAGTCCAGCTTTGGTACATTAGAAGCAACTCTGAAACTTAACCTAAGCGTTTTTCGAAGCTACTTTTTGGCTAACTTCTTATAGGAAGGTCTAGGAGCTCTGAAAATGAACGTGCGCGTCTTTCACTCTTCCCGAGGGACTTAGAAGAATTTTGTGATATTTTTTTATTAAAATGTTGTATAAGGGTATATATATAAATATATTTTATGCACTGTATATGAGCTGGCGATTTCTAAGTCTGTGGTTCCGAGAGGGGGTAACCAGGCTCACTAATAAAGGTCAAGCCATTTGGCTGCCAGAATGCCCTGCTTCAGCACAGACCAGAAAGGCATTGTGATAAGCGTATCCCCGGTATAGTCAGGGGTTAATGGGAGTCGTCCCCGTCCCCCCAGTATACGGCCAGAACCATGGACCCGGTACTTGTGGTTCGGACTGTCTCCAACCAGCCATAATGTTGTGAGAGTGAAATTATGTCTAAGTCCAGCTTTGGTACATTAGAAGCAACTCTGAAACTTAACCTAAGCGTTTTTCGAAGCTACTTTTTAGCTAACTTCTTATAGGAAGGTCTAGGAGCTCTGAAAATGAACGTACGCGTCTTTCTCTCTTCCCGAGGGACTTAGAAGAATTTTGTGATATTTTTTATTAAAATGGTGTATAAGGGTATATATATAAATATATTTTATGCACTGTATATGAGCTGGCGATTTCTAAGTCTGTGGTTCCGAGAGGGGGTAACCAGGCTCACTAATAAAGGTCAAGCCACTTGCCTGCCAGAATGCCCTGCTTCAGCCCAGACCAGAAAGGCATTGTGATAAGCGTATCCCCGGTATAGTCAGGGGTTAATGGGAATCGTCCCCGTCCCCCCAGTATACGGCCAGAACCATGGACCCGGTACTTGTGGTTCGGACTGTCTCCAACCAGCCATAATGTTGTGAGAGTGAAATTATGTCTAAGTCCAGCTTTGGTACATTAGAAGCAACTCTGAAACTTAACCTAAGCGTTTTTCGAAGCTACTTTTTAGCTAACTTCTTATAGGAAGGTCTAGGAGCTCTGAAAATGAACGTGCGCGTCTTTCACTCTTCCCGAGAGACTTAGAAGAATTTTGTGATATTTTTTATTAAAATGGTGTATAAGGGTATATATATAAATATATTTTATGCACTGTATATGAGCTGGCGATTTCTAAGTCTGTGGTTCCGAGAGGGGGTAACCAGGCTCACTAATAAAGGTCAAGCCACTTGGCTGCCAGAATGCCCTGCTTCAGCACAGACCAGAAAGGCATTGTGATAAGCATATCCCCGGTATAGTCAGGGGTTAATGGGAGTCGTCCCCGTCCCCCCAGTATACGGCCAGAACCATGGACCCGGTACTTGTGGTTCGGACTGTCTCCAACCAGCCATAATGTTGTGAGAGTGAAATTATGTCTAAGTCCAGCTTTGGTACATTAGAAGCAACTCTGAAACTTTTTCGAGGCTACTTTTTACTGTAGCTAACTTCTTATAGGAAGGTCTAGGAGCTCTGAAAATGAACGTGCGCGTCTTTCACTCTTCCCGAGAGACTTAGAAGAATTTTGTGATATTTTTTATTAAAATGGTGTATAAGGGTATATATATAAATATATTTTATGCACTGTATATGAGCTGGCGATTTCTAAGTCTGTGGTTCCGAGAGGGGGTAACCAGGCTCACTAATAAAGGTCAAGCCACTTGGCTGCCAGAATGCCCTGCTTCAGCACAGACCAGAAAGGCATTGTGATAAGCGTATCCCCGGTATAGTCAGGGGTTAATGGGAGTCGTCCCCGTCCCCCCAGTATACGGCCAGAACCATGGACCCGGTACTTGTGGTTCGGACTGTCTCCAGCCAGCCATAATGTTGTGAGAGTGACATTATGTCTAAGTCCAGCTTTGGTACATTAGAAGCAACTCTGAAACTTAACCGAAGCGTTTTTCGAAGCTACTTTTTGGCTAACTTCTTATAGGAAGGTCTAGGAGCTCTGAAAATGAACGTGCGCGTCTTTCACTCTTCCCGAGGGACTTAGAAGAATTTTGTGATATTTTTTATTAAAATGGTGTATAAGGGTATATATATAAATATATTTTATGCACTGTATATGAGCTGGCGATTTCTACAGTAAGTCTGTGGTTCCAGAGGGGGTAACCAGGCTCACTAATAAAGGTCAAGCCACTTGGCTGCCAGAATGCCCTGCTTCAACACAGACCAGAAAGGCATTGTGATAAGCGTATCCCCGGTATAGTCAGGGGTTAATGGGAGTCGTCCCCGTCCCCCCAGTATACGGCCAGAACCATGGACCCGGTACTTGTGGTTCGGACTGTCTCCAACCAGCCATAATGTTGTGAGAGTGAAATTATGTCTAAGTCCAGCTTTGGTACATTAGAAGCAACTCTGAAACTTAACCTAAGCGTTTTTCGAAGCTACTTTTTAGCTAACTTCTTATAGGAAGGTCTAGGAGCTCTGAAAATGAACGTGCGCGTCTTTCACTCTTCCCGAGAGACTTAGAAGAATTTTGTGATATTTTTTATTAAAATGGTGTATAAGGGTATATATATAAATATATTTTATGCACTGTATATGAGCTGGCGATTTCTAAGTCTGTGGTTCCGAGAGGGGGTAACCAGGCTCACTAATAAAGGTCAAGCCACTTGGCTGCCAGAATGCCCTGCTTCAGCACAGACCAGAAAGGCATTGTGATAAGCGTATCCCCGGTATAGTCAGGGGTTAATGGGAGTCGTCCCCGTCCCCCCAGTATACGGCCAGAACCATGGACCCAGTACTTGTGGTTCGGACCCTCTCCAACCAGCCATAATGTTGTGAGAGTGAAATGATGTCTAAGTCCAGCTTTGGTACATTAGAAGCAACTCTGAAACTTAACCTAAGCGTTTTTCGAAGCTACTTTTTAGCTAACTTCTTATAGGAAGGTCTAGGAGCTCTGAAAATGAACGTGCGCGTCTTTCACTCTTCCCGAGGAACTTAGAAGAATTTTGTGATATTTTTTATTAAAATGGTGTATAAGGGTATATATATAAATATATTTTATGCACTGTATATGAGCTGGCGATTTCTAAGTCTGTGGTTCCGAGAGGGGGTAACCAGGCTCACTAATAAAGGTCAAGCCACTTGGCTGCCAGAATGCCCTGCTTCAGCACAAACCAGAAAGGCATTGTGATAAGCGTATCCCCGGTATAGTCAGGGGTTAATGGGAGTCGTCCCCGTCCCCCCAGTATACGGCCAGAACCATGGACCCGGTACTTGTGGTTCGGACTGTCTCCAACCAGCCATAATGTTGTGAGAGTGAAATTATGTCTAAGTCCAGCTTTGGTACATTAGAAGCAACTCTGAAACTTAACCTAAGCGTTTTTCGAAGCTACTTTTTAGCTAACTTCTTATAGGAAGGTCTAGGAGCTCTGAAAATGAACGTGCGCGTCTTTCACTCTTCCCGAGAGACTTAGAAGAATTTTGTGATATTTTTTATTAAAATGGTGTATAAGGGTATATATATAAATATATTTTATGCACTGTATATGAGCTGGCGATTTCTAAGTCTGTGGTTCCGAGAGGGGGTAACCAGGCTCACTAATAAAGGTCAAGCCACTTGGCTGCCAGAATGCCCTGCTTCAGCACAGACCAGAAAGGCATTGTGATAAGCGTATCCCCGGTATAGTCAGGGGTTAATGGGAGTCGTCCCCGTCCCCCCAGTATACGGCCAGAACCATGGACCCAGTACTTGTGGTTCGGACCCTCTCCAACCAGCCATAATGTTGTGAGAGTGAAATGATGTCTAAGTCCAGCTTTGGTACATTAGAAGCAACTCTGAAACTTAACCTAAGCGTTTTTCGAAGCTACTTTTTAGCTAACTTCTTATAGGAAGGTCTAGGAGCTCTGAAAATGAACGTGCGCGTCTTTCACTCTTCCCGAGGAACTTAGAAGAATTTTGTGATATTTTTTATTAAAATGGTGTATAAGGGTATATATATAAATATATTTTATGCACTGTATATGAGCTGGCGATTTCTAAGTCTGTGGTTCCGAGAGGGGGTAACCAGGCTCACTAATAAAGGTCAAGCCACTTGGCTGCCAGAATGCCCTGCTTCAGCACAAACCAGAAAGGCATTGTGATAAGCGTATCCCCGGTATAGTCAGGGGTTAATGGGAGTCGTCCCCGTCCCCCCAGTATACGGCCAGAACCATGGACCCGGTACTTGTGGTTCGGACTGTCTCCAACCAGCCATAATGTTGTGAGAGTGAAATTATGTCTAAGTCCAGCTTTGGTACATTAGAAGCAACTCTGAAACTTAACCTAAGCGTTTTTCGAAGCTACTTTTTAGCTAACTTCTTATAGGAAGGTCTCGGAGCTCTGAAAATGAACGTGCGCGTCTTTCACTCTTCCCGAGAGACTTAGAAGAATTTTGTGATATTTTTTATTAAAATGGTGTATAAGGGTATATATATATAAATATATTTTATGCACTGTATATGAGCTGGCGATTTCTAAGTCTGTGGTTCCGAGAGGGGGTAACCAGGCTCACTAATAAAGGTCAAGCCACTTGGCTGCCAGAATGCCCTGCTTCAGCACAGACCAGAAAGGCATTGTGATAAGCGTATCCCCGGTATAGTCAGGGGTTAATGGGAGTCCCCCCCGTCCCCCCAGTATACGGCCAGAACCATGGACCCGGTACTTGTGGTTCGGACCCTCTCCAACCAGCCATAATGTTGTGAGAGTGAAATTATGTCTAAGTCCAGCTTTGGTACATTAGAAGCAACTCTGAAACTTAACCTAAGCGTTTTTCGAAGCTACTTTTTAGCTAACTTCTTATAGGAAGGTCTAGGAGCTCTGAAAATGAACGTGCGCGTCTTTCACTCTTCCAGAGAGACTTAGAAGAATTTTGTGATATTTTTTATTAAAATGGTGTATAAGGGTATATATATAAAAATATTTTATGCACTGTATATGAGCTGGCGATTTCTAAGTCTGTGGTTCCGAGAGGGGGTAACCAGGCTCACTAATAAAGGTCAAGCCACTTGGCTGCCAGAATGCCCTGCTTCAGCACAAACCAGAAAGGCATTGTGATAAGCGTATCCCCGGTATAGTCAGGGGTTAATGGGAGTCGTCCCCGTCCCCCCAGTATACGGCCAGAACCATGGACCCGGTACTTGTGGTTCGGACTGTCTCCAACCAGCCATAATGTTGTGAGAGTGAAATTATGTCTAAGTCCAGCTTTGGTACATTAGAAGCAACTCTGAAACTTAACCTACGCGTTTTTCGAAGCTACTTTTTAGCTAACTTCTTATAGGAAGGTCTCGGAGCTCTGAAAATGAACGTGCGCGTCTTTCACTCTTCCCGAGAGACTTAGAAGAATTTTGTGATATTTTTTATTAAAATGGTGTATAAGGGTATATATATAAATATATTTTATGCACTGTATATGAGCTGGCGATTTCTAAGTCTGTGGTTCCGAGAGGGGGTAACCAGGCTCACTAATAAAGGTCAAGCCCCTTGGCTGCCAGAATGCCCTGCTTCAGCACAGACCAGAAAGGCATTGTGATAAGCGTATCCCCGGTATAGTCAGGGGTTAATGGGAGTCGTCCCCGTCCCCCCAGTATACGGCCAGAACCATGGACCCAGTACTTGTGGTTCGGACCCTCTCCAACCAGCCATAATGTTGTGAGAGTGAAATGATGTCTAAGTCCAGCTTTGGTACATTAGAAGCAACTCTGAAACTTAACCTAAGCGTTTTTCGAAGCTACTTTTTAGCTAACTTCTTATAGGAAGGTCTAGGAGCTCTGAAAATGAACGTGCGCGTCTTTCACTCTTCCAGAGAGACTTAGAAGAATTTTGTGATATTTTTTATTAAAATGGTGTATAAGGGTATATATATAAATATATTTTATGCACTGTATATGAGCTGGCGATTTCTAAGTCTGTGGTTCCGAGAGGGGGTAACCAGGCTCACTAATAAAGGTCAAGCCACTTGGCTGCCAGAATGCCCTGCTTCAGCACAGACCAGAAAGGCATTGTGATAAGCGTATCCCCGGTATAGTCAGGGGTTAATGGGAGTCGTCCCCGTCCCCCCAGTATACGGCCAGAACCATGGACCCAGTACTTGTGGTTCGGACCCTCTCCTACCAGCCATAATGTTGTGAGAGTGAAATGATGTCTAAGTCCAGCTTTGGTACATTAGAAGCAACTCTGAAACTTAACCTAAGCGTTTTTCGAAGCTACTTTTTAGCTAACTTCTTATAGGAAAGTCTAGGAGCTCTGAAAATGAACGTGCGCGTCTTTCACTCTTCCCGAGGAACTTAGAAGAATTTTGTGATATTTTTTATTAAAATGGTGTATAAGGGTATATATATAAATATATTTTATGCACTGTATATGAGCTGGCGATTTCTAAGTCTGTGGTTCCGAGAGGGGGTAACCAGGCTCACTAATAAAGGTCAAGCCACTTGGCTGCCAGAATGCCCTGCTTCAGCACAAACCAGAAAGGCATTGTGATAAGCGTATCCCCGGTATAGTCAGGGGTTAATGGGAGTCGTCCCCGTCCCCCCAGTATACGGCCAGAACCATGGACCCGGTACTTGTGGTTCGGACCGTCTCCAACCAGCCATAATGTTGTGAGAGTGAAATTATGTCTAAGTCCAGCTTTGGTACATTAGAAGCAACTCTGAAACTTAACCTAAGCGTTTTTCGAAGCTACTTTTTAGCTAACTTCTTATAGGAAGGTCTAGGAGCTCTGAAAATGAACGTGCGCGTCTTTCACTCTTCCAGAGAGACTTAGAAGAATTTTGTGATATTTTTTATTAAAATGGTGTATAAGGGTATATATATAAATATATTTTATGCACTGTATATGAGCTGGCGATTTCTAAGTCTGTGGTTCCGAGAGGGGGTAACCAGGCTCACTAATAAAGGTCAAGCCACTTGGCTGCCAGAATGCCCTGCTTCAGCACAGACCAGAAAGGCATTGTGATAAGCGTATCCCCGGTATAGTCAGGGGTTAATGGGAGTCGTCCCCGTCCCCCCAGTATACGGCCAGAACCATGGACCCGGTACTTGTGGTTCGGACTGTCTCCAGCCAGCCATAATGTTGTGAGAGTGACATTATGTCTAAGTCCAGCTTTGGTACATTAGAAGCAACTCTGAAACTTAACCGAAGCGTTTTTCGAAGCTACTTTTTGGCTAACTTCTTATAGGAAGGTCTAGGAGCTCTGAAAATGAACGTGCGCGTCTTTCACTCTTCCCGAGGGACTTAGAAGAATTTTGTGATATTTTTTATTAAAATGGTGTATAAGGGTATATATATAAATATATTTTATGCACTGTATATGAGCTGGCGATTTCTACAGTAAGTCTGTGGTTCCAGAGGGGGTAACCAGGCTCACTAATAAAGGTCAAGCCACTTGGCTGCCAGAATGCCCTGCTTCAACACAGACCAGAAAGGCATTGTGATAAGCGTATCCCCGGTATAGTCAGGGGTTAATGGGAGTCGTCCCCGTCCCCCCAGTATACGGCCAGAACCATGGACCCGGTACTTGTGGTTCGGACTGTCTCCAACCAGCCATAATGTTGTGAGAGTGAAATTATGTCTAAGTCCAGCTTTGGTACATTAGAAGCAACTCTGAAACTTAACCTAAGCGTTTTTCGAAGCTACTTTTTAGCTAACTTCTTATAGGAAGGTCTAGGAGCTCTGAAAATGAACGTGCGCGTCTTTCACTCTTCCCGAGAGACTTAGAAGAATTTTGTGATATTTTTTATTAAAATGGTGTATAAGGGTATATATATAAATATATTTTATGCACTGTATATGAGCTGGCGATTTCTAAGTCTGTGGTTCCGAGAGGGGGTAACCAGGCTCACTAATAAAGGTCAAGCCACTTGGCTGCCAGAATGCCCTGCTTCAGCACAGACCAGAAAGGCATTGTGATAAGCGTATCCCCGGTATAGTCAGGGGTTAATGGGAGTCGTCCCCGTCCCCCCAGTATACGGCCAGAACCATGGACCCAGTACTTGTGGTTCGGACCCTCTCCAACCAGCCATAATGTTGTGAGAGTGAAATGATGTCTAAGTCCAGCTTTGGTACATTAGAAGCAACTCTGAAACTTAACCTAAGCGTTTTTCGAAGCTACTTTTTAGCTAACTTCTTATAGGAAGGTCTCGGAGCTCTGAAAATGAACGTGCGCGTCTTTCACTCTTCCCGAGAGACTTAGAAGAATTTTGTGATATTTTTTATTAAAATGGTGTATAAGGGTATATATATAAATATATTTTATGCACTGTATATGAGCTGGCGATTTCTAAGTCTGTGGTTCCGAGAGGGGGTAACCAGGCTCACTAATAAAGGTCAAGCCACTTGGCTGCCAGAATGCACTGCTTCAGCACAGACGAGAAAGGCATTGTGATAAGCGTATCCCCGGTATAGTCAGGGGTTAATGGGAGTCGTCCCCGTCCCCCCAGTATACGGCCAGAACCATGGACCCAGTACTTGTGGTTCGGACCCTCTCCAACCAGCCATAATGTTGTGAGAGTGAAATGATGTCTAAGTCCAGCTTTGGTACATTAGAAGCAACTCTGAAACTTAACCTAAGCGTTTTTCGAAGCTACTTTTTAGCTAACTTCTTATAGGAAGGTCTAGGAGCTCTGAAAATGAACGTGCGCGTCTTTCACTCTTCCCGAGGAACTTAGAAGAATTTTGTGATATTTTTTATTAAAATGGTGTATAAGGGTATATATATAAATATATTTTATGCACTGTATATGAGCTGGCGATTTCTAAGTCTGTGGTTCCGAGAGGGGGTAACCAGGCTCACTAATAAAGGTCAAGCCACTTGGCTGCCAGAATGCCCTGCTTCAGCACAAACCAGAAAGGCATTGTGATAAGCGTATCCCCGGTATAGTCAGGGGTTAATGGGAGTCGTCCCCGTCCCCCCAGTATACGGCCAGAACCATGGACCCGGTACTTGTGGTTCGGACTGTCTCCAACCAGCCATAATGTTGTGAGAGTGAAATTATGTCTAAGTCCAGCTTTGGTACATTAGAAGCAACTCTGAAACTTAACCTAAGCGTTTTTCGAAGCTACTTTTTAGCTAACTTCTTATAGGAAGGTCTAGGAGCTCTGAAAATGAACGTGCGCGTCTTTCACTCTTCCCGAGAGACTTAGAAGAATTTTGTGATATTTTTTATTAAAATGGTGTATAAGGGTATATATATAAATATATTTTATGCACTGTATATGAGCTGGCGATTTCTAAGTCTGTGGTTCCGAGAGGGGGTAACCAGGCTCACTAATAAAGGTCAAGCCACTTGGCTGCCAGAATGCACTGCTTCAGCACAGACGAGAAAGGCATTGTGATAAGCGTATCCCCGGTATAGTCAGGGGTTAATGGGAGTCGTCCCCGTCCCCCCAGTATACGGCCAGAACCATGGACCCAGTACTTGTGGTTCGGACCCTCTCCAACCAGCCATAATGTTGTGAGAGTGAAATGATGTCTAAGTCCAGCTTTGGTACATTAGAAGCAACTCTGAAACTTAACCTAAGCGTTTTTCGAAGCTACTTTTTAGCTAACTTCTTATAGGAAGGTCTAGGAGCTCTGAAAATGAACGTGCGCGTCTTTCACTCTTCCCGAGGAACTTAGAAGAATTTTGTGATATTTTTTATTAAAATGGTGTATAAGGGTATATATATAAATATATTTTATGCACTGTATATGAGCTGGCGATTTCTAAGTCTGTGGTTCCGAGAGGGGGTAACCAGGCTCACTAATAAAGGTCAAGCCACTTGGCTGCCAGAATGCCCTGCTTCAGCACAAACCAGAAAGGCATTGTGATAAGCGTATCCCCGGTATAGTCAGGGGTTAATGGGAGTCGTCCCCGTCCCCCCAGTATACGGCCAGAACCATGGACCCGGTACTTGTGGTTCGGACTGTCTCCAACCAGCCATAATGTTGTGAGAGTGAAATTATGTCTAAGTCCAGCTTTGGTACATTAGAAGCAACTCTGAAACTTAACCTAAGCGTTTTTCGAAGCTACTTTTTAGCTAACTTCTTATAGGAAGGTCTAGGAGCTCTGAAAATGAACGTGCGCGTCTTTCACTCTTCCAGAGAGACTTAGAAGAATTTTGTGATATTTTTTATTAAAATGGTGTATAAGGGTATATATATAAATATATTTTATGCACTGTATATGAGCTGGCGATTTCTAAGTCTGTGGTTCCGAGAGGGGGTAACCAGGCTCACTAATAAAGGTCAAGCCACTTGGCTGCCAGAATGCCCTGCTTCAGCACAAACCAGAAAGGCATTGTGATAAGCGTATCCCCGGTATAGTCAGGGGTTAATGGGAGTCGTCCCCGTCCCCCCAGTATACGGCCAGAACCATGGACCCGGTACTTGTGGTTCGGACTGTCTCCAACCAGCCATAATGTTGTGAGAGTGAAATTATGTCTAAGTCCAGTTTTGGTACATTAGAAGCAACTCTGAAACTTAACCTAAGCGTTTTTCGAAGCTACTTTTTAGCTAACTTCTTATAGGAAGGTCTCGGAGCTCTGAAAATGAACGTGCGCGTCTTTCACTCTTCCCGAGAGACTTAGAAGAATTTTGTGATATTTTTTATTAAAATGGTGTATAAGGGTATATATATAAATATATTTTATGCACTGTATATGAGCTGGCGATTTCTAAGTCTGTGGTTCCGAGAGGGGGTAACCAGGCTCACTAATAAAGGTCAAGCCACTTGGCTGCCAGAATGCCCTGCTTCAGCACAAACCAGAAAGGCATTGTGATAAGCGTATCCCCGGTATTGTCAGGGGTTAATGGGAGTCGTCCCCGTCCCCCCAGTATACGGCCAGAACCATGGACCCGGTACTTGTGGTTCGGACTGTCTCCAACCAGCCATAATGTTGTGAGAGTGAAATTATGTCTAAGTCCAGCTTTGGTACATTAGAAGCAACTCTGAAACTTAACCTACGCGTTTTTCGAAGCTACTTTTTAGCTAACTTCTTATAGGAAGGTCTCGGAGCTCTGAAAATGAACGTGCGCGTCTTTCACTCTTCCCGAGAGACTTAGAAGAATTTTGTGATATTTTTTATTAAAATGGTGTATAAGGGTATATATATAAATATATTTTATGCACTGTATATGAGCTGGCGATTTCTAAGTCTGTGGTTCCGAGAGGGGGTAACCAGGCTCACTAATAAAGGTCAAGCCACTTGGCTGCCAGAATGCCCTGCTTCAGCACAGACCAGAAAGGCATTGTGATAAGCGTATCCCCGGTATAGTCAGGGGTTAATGGGAGTCGTCCCCGTCCCCCCAGTATACGGCCAGAACCATGGACCCAGTACTTGTGGTTCGGACCCTCTCCAACCAGCCATAATGTTGTGAGAGTGAAATGATGTCTAAGTCCAGCTTTGGTACATTAGAAGCAACTCTGAAACTTAACCTAAGCGTTTTTCGAAGCTACTTTTTAGCTAACTTCTTATAGGAAGGTCTCGGAGCTCTGAAAATGAACGTGCGCGTCTTTCACTCTTCCCGAGAGACTTAGAAGAATTTTGTGATATTTTTTATTAAAATGGTGTATAAGGGTATATATATAAATATATTTTATGCACTGTATACAGTATGAGCTGGCGATTTCTAAGTCTGTGGTTCCGAGAGGGGGTAACCAGGCTCACTAATAAAGGTCAAGCCACTTGGCTGCCAGAATGCCCTGCTTCAGCACAAACCAGAAAGGCATTGTGATAAGCGTATCCCCGGTATAGTCAGGGGTTAATGGGAGTCGTCCCCGTCCCCCCAGTATACGGCCAGAACCATGGACCCGGTACTTGTGGTTCGGACTGTCTCCAACCAGCCATAATGTTGTGAGAGTGAAATTATGTCTAAGTCCAGCTTTGGTACATTAGAAGCAACTCTGAAACTTAACCTAAGCGTTTTTCGAAGCTACTTTTTAGCTAACTTCTTATAGGAAGGTCTAGGAGCTCTGAAAATGAACGTGCGCGTCTTTCACTCTTCCAGAGAGACTTAGAAGAATTTTGTGATATTTTTTATTAAAATGGTGTATAAGGGTATATATATAAATATATTTTATGCACTGTATATGAGCTGGCGATTTCTAAGTCTGTGGTTCCGAGAGGGGGTAACCAGGCTCACTAATAAAGGCCAAGCCACTTGGCTGCCAGAATGCCCTGCTTCAGCACAAACCAGAAAGGCATTGTGATAAGCGTATCCCCGGTATAGTCAGGGGTTAATGGGAGTCGTCCCCGTCCCCCCAGTATACGGCCAGAACCATGGACCCGGTACTTGTGGTTCGGACTGTCTCCAACCAGCCATAATGTTGTGAGAGTGAAATTATGTCTAAGTCCAGCTTTGGTACATTAGAAGCAACTCTGAAACTTAACCTAAGCGTTTTTCGAAGCTACTTTTTAGCTAACTTCTTATAGGAAGGTCTAGGAGCTCTGAAAATGAACGTGCGCGTCTTTCACTCTTCCAGAGAGACTTAGAAGAATTTTGTGATATTTTTTATTAAAATGGTGTATAAGGGTATATATATAAATATATTTTATGCACTGTATATGAGCTGGCGATTTCTAAGTCTGTGGTTCCGAGAGGGGGTAACCAGGCTCACTAATAAAGGCCAAGCCACTTGGCTGCCAGAATGCCCTGCTTCAGCACAAACCAGAAAGTTATTGTGATAAGCGTATCCCCGGTATAGTCAGGGGTTAATGGGAGTCGTCCCCGTCCCCCCAGTATACGGCCAGAACCATGGACCCGGTACTTGTGGTTCGGACTGTCTCCAACCAGCCATAATGTTGTGAGAGTGAAATTATGTCTACTGTAAGTCCAGCTTTGGTACATTAGAAGCAACTCTGAAACTTAACCTAAGCGTTTTTCGAAGCTACTTTTTAGCTAACTTCTTATAGGAAGGTCTCGGAGCTCTGAAAATGAACGTGCGCGTCTTTCACTCTTCCCGAGAGACTTAGAAGAATTTTGTGATATTTTTTATTAAAATGGTGTATAAGGGTATATATATAAATATATTTTATGCACTGTATATGAGCTGGCGATTTCTAAGTCTGTGGTTCCGAGAGGGGGTAACCAGGCTCACTAATAAAGGTCAAGCCACTTGGCTGCCAGAATGCCCTGCTTCAGCACAGACCAGAAAGGCATTGTGATAAGCGTATCCCCGGTATAGTCAGGGGTTAATGGGAGTCGTCCCCGTCCCCCCAGTATACGGCCAGAACCATGGACCCGGTACTTGTGGTTCGGACTGTCTCCAACCAGCCATAATGTTGTGAGAGTGAAATTATGTCTAAGTCCAGCTTTGGTACATTAGAAGCAACTCTGAAACTTAACCTAAGCGTTTTTCGAAGCTACTTTTTAGCTAACTTCTTATAGGAAGGTCTCGGAGCTCTGAAAATGAACGTGCGCGTCTTTCACTCTTCCCGAGAGACTTAGAAGAATTTTGTGATATTTTTTATTAAAATGGTGTATAAGGGTATATATATAAATATATTTTATGCACTGTATATGAGCTGGCGATTTCTAAGTCTGTGGTTCCGAGAGGGGGTAACCAGGCTCACTAATAAAGGCCAAGCCACTTGGCTGCCAGAATGCCCTGCTTCAGCACAAACCAGAAAGGCATTGTGATAAGCGTATCCCCGGTATAGTCAGGGGTTAATGGGAGTCGTCCCCGTCCCCCCAGTATACGGCCAGAACCATGGACCCGGTACTTGTGGTTCGGACTGTCTCCAACCAGCCATAATGTTGTGAGAGTGAAATTATGTCTAAGTCCAGCTTTGGTACATTAGAAGCAACTCTGAAACTTAACCTAAGCGTTTTTCGAAGCTACTTTTTAGCTAACTTCTTATAGGAAGGTCTAGGAGCTCTGAAAATCAACGTGCGCGTCTTTCACTCTTCCAGAGAGACTTAGAAGAATTTTGTGATATTTTTTATTAAAATGGTGTATAAGGGTATATATATAAATATATTTTATGCACTGTATATGAGCTGGCGATTTCTAAGTCTGTGGTTCCGAGAGGGGGTAACCAGGCTCACTAATAAAGGCCAAGCCACTTGGCTGCCAGAATGCCCTGCTTCAGCACAAACCAGAAAGTTATTGTGATAAGCGTATCCCCGGTATAGTCAGGGGTTAATGGGAGTCGTCCCCGTCCCCCCAGTATACGGCCAGAACCATGGACCCGGTACTTGTGGTTCGGACTGTCTCCAACCAGCCATAATGTTGTGAGAGTGAAATTATGTCTAAGTCCAGCTTTGGTACATTAGAAGCAACTCTGAAACTTAACCTAAGCGTTTTTCGAAGCTACTTTTTAGCTAACTTCTTATAGGAAGGTCTCGGAGCTCTGAAAATGAACGTGCGCGTCTTTCACTCTTCCCGAGAGACTTAGAAGAATTTTGTGATATTTTTTATTAAAATGGTGTATAAGGGTATATATATAAATATATTTTATGCACTGTATATGAGCTGGCGATTTCTAAGTCTGTGGTTCCGAGAGGGGGTAACCAGGCTCACTAATAAAGGTCAAGCCACTTGGCTGCCAGAATGCCCTGCTTCAGCACAGACCAGAAAGGCATTGTGATAAGCGTATCCCCGGTATAGTCAGGGGTTAATGGGAGTCGTCCCCGTCCCCCCAGTATACGGCCAGAACCATGGACCCGGTACTTGTGGTTCGGACTGTCTCCAACCAGCCATAATGTTGTGAGAGTGAAATTATGTCTAAGTCCAGCTTTGGTACATTAGAAGCAACTCTGAAACTTAACCTAAGCGTTTTTCGAAGCTACTTTTTAGCTAACTTCTTATAGGAAGGTCTCGGAGCTCTGAAAATGAACGTGCGCGTCTTTCACTCTTCCCGAGAGACTTAGAAGAATTTTGTGATATTTTTTATTAAAATGGTGTATAAGGGTATATATATAAATATATTTTATGCACTGTATATGAGCTGGCGATTTCTAAGTCTGTGGTTCCGAGAGGGGGTAACCAGGCTCACTAATAAAGGCCAAGCCACTTGGCTGCCAGAATGCCCTGCTTCAGCACAAACCAGAAAGGCATTGTGATAAGCGTATCCCCGGTATAGTCAGGGGTTAATGGGAGTCGTCCCCGTCCCCCCAGTATACGGCCAGAACCATGGACCCGGTACTTGTGGTTCGGACTGTCTCCAACCAGCCATAATGTTGTGAGAGTGAAATTATGTCTAAGTCCAGCTTTGGTACATTAGAAGCAACTCTGAAACTTAACCTAAGCGTTTTTCGAAGCTACTTTTTAGCTAACTTCTTATAGGAAGGTCTAGGAGCTCTGAAAATCAACGTGCGCGTCTTTCACTCTTCCAGAGAGACTTAGAAGAATTTTGTGATATTTTTTATTAAAATGGTGTATAAGGGTATATATATAAATATATTTTATGCACTGTATATGAGCTGGCGATTTCTAAGTCTGTGGTTCCGAGAGGGGGTAACCAGGCTCACTAATAAAGGCCAAGCCACTTGGCTGCCAGAATGCCCTGCTTCAGCACAAACCAGAAAGTTATTGTGATAAGCGTATCCCCGGTATAGTCAGGGGTTAATGGGAGTCGTCCCCGTCCCCCCAGTATACGGCCAGAACCATGGACCCGGTACTTGTGGTTCGGACTGTCTCCAACCAGCCATAATGTTGTGAGAGTGAAATTATGTCTAAGTCCAGCTTTGGTACATTAGAAGCAACTCTGAAACTTAACCTAAGCGTTTTTCGAAGCTACTTTTTAGCTAACTTCTTATAGGAAGGTCTCGGAGCTCTGAAAATGAACGTGCGCGTCTTTCACTCTTCCCGAGAGACTTAGAAGAATTTTGTGATATTTTTTATTAAAATGGTGTATAAGTGTATATATATAAATATATTTTATGCACTGTATATGAGCTGGCGATTTCTAAGTCTGTGGTTCCGAGAGGGGGTAACCAGGCTCACTAATAAAGGTCAAGCCACTTGGCTGCCAGAATGCCCTGCTTCAGCACAGACCAGAAAGGCATTGTGATAAGCGTATCCCCGGTATAGTCAGGGGTTAATGGGAGTCGTCCCCGTCCCCCCAGTATACGGCCAGAACCATGGACCCGGTACTTGTGGTTCGGACTGTCTCCAACCAGCCATAATGTTGTGAGAGTGAAATTATGTCTAAGTCCAGCTTTGGTACATTAGAAGCAACTCTGAAACTTAACCTAAGCGTTTTTCGAAGCTACTTTTTAGCTAACTTCTTATAGGAAGGTCTCGGAGCTCTGAAAATGAACGTGCGCGTCTTTCACTCTTCCCGAGAGACTTAGAAGAATTTTGTGATATTTTTTATTAAAATGGTGTATAAGGGTATATATATAAATATATTTTATGCACTGTATATGAGCTGGCGATTTCTAAGTCTGTGGTTCCGAGAGGGGGTAACCAGGCTCACTAATAAAGGTCAAGCCACTTGGCTGCCAGAATGCCCTGCTTCAGCACAGACCAGAAAGGCATTGTGATAAGCGTATCCCCGGTATAGTCAGGGGTTAATGGGAGTCGTCCCCGTCCCCCCAGTATACGGCCAGAACCATGGACCCAGTACTTGTGGTTCGGACCCTCTCCTACCAGCCATAATGTTGTGAGAGTGAAATGATGTCTAAGTCCAGCTTTGGTACATTAGAAGCAACTCTGAAACTTAACCTAAGCGTTTTTCGAAGCTACTTTTTAGCTAACTTCTTATAGGAAAGTCTAGGAGCTCTGAAAATGAACGTGCGCGTCTTTCACTCTTCCCGAGGAACTTAGAAGAATTTTGTGATATTTTTTATTAAAATGGTGTATAAGGGTATATATATAAATATATTTTATGCACTGTATATGAGCTGGCGATTTCTAAGTCTGTGGTTCCGAGAGGGGGTAACCAGGCTCACTAATAAAGGTCAAGCCACTTGGCTGCCAGAATGCCCTGCTTCAGCACAAACCAGAAAGGCATTGTGATAAGCGTATCCCCGGTATAGTCAGGGGTTAATGGGAGTCGTCCCCGTCCCCCCAGTATACGGCCAGAACCATGGACCCGGTACTTGTGGTTCGGACCGTCTCCAACCAGCCATAATGTTGTGAGAGTGAAATTATGTCTAAGTCCAGCTTTGGTACATTAGAAGCAACTCTGAAACTTAACCTAAGCGTTTTTCGAAGCTACTTTTTAGCTAACTTCTTATAGGAAGGTCTAGGAGCTCTGAAAATGAACGTGCGCGTCTTTCACTCTTCCAGAGAGACTTAGAAGAATTTTGTGATATTTTTTATTAAAATGGTGTATAAGGGTATATATATAAATATATTTTATGCACTGTATATGAGCTGGCGATTTCTAAGTCTGTGGTTCCGAGAGGGGGTAACCAGGCTCACTAATAAAGGTCAAGCCACTTGGCTGCCAGAATGCCCTGCTTCAGCACAGACCAGAAAGGCATTGTGATAAGCGTATCCCCGGTATAGTCAGGGGTTAATGGGAGTCGTCCCCGTCCCCCCAGTATACGGCCAGAACCATGGACCCGGTA
The DNA here is from genome assembly GCF_040206685.1 of Ascaphus truei. NCBI lineage: Eukaryota > Metazoa > Chordata > Amphibia > Anura > Ascaphidae > Ascaphus > Ascaphus truei. Next base: position 264,868 of record NW_027455440.1, read on the forward strand.
CTTGTGGTTCGGACCCTCTCCAACCAGCCATAATGTTGTGAGAGTGAAATTATGTCTAAGTCCAGCTTTGGTACATTAGAAGCAACTCTGAAACTTAACCTAAGCGTTTTTCGAAGCTACTTTTTAGCTAACT